>NC_136116.1:16038132-16047969 GCF_965212315.1 Lampetra planeri
AATTTATTTTCTTTCTACGTTACTTTACCGAAAGAACCAAAGAGCAAAATGGAAACTCGCTGAAATAATTTCGATTTAAAGCTTTCGTGACTGCAGGGATTCATCTTCTTGGTTCTTTCGGTAAAGTCACGTAGAAGGGAAGTAATAAAATAATACAAATTTAACTAAAACATAATAAAATAATATAATAAAATAAAAGAATAATATATTATTATTTCATTTTATTATATTATTTTATTATGTTTTATTTTTATTATTTATTACTTCCCTTCTACGTGACTTTACCGAAAGAGCCAAGAAGAAGAATCGCTGAAATAACTTCACCAACATGGTGCTGTAGCGCCACCGCGCGGTCATGTGGTACAACTGCAGTGCCTGGTGCGGTGACAGCAGCAGTGTCACTGTGCGGTGTCTTCACGGCTTCATTGTAGCCAACCCGCTTGGGACTAACGCCAGGACGCCGCAGCACCAGCGACTCACAACTGCGGGGAATGCGCGGGTGACGCCTGACAGCGGCAACTGCTGGCGTACTGTGTTGGCCTACACTGCACATGTCCACCAGATAGCAGACGTAACATGTCAAAAAACTAAACTCTGCAGCTGATTTGCACTGCAATTCTTTATTTCTTCACAGATTTTCAAATTACAAACTACTGCATTGACATCCCAAGCTGTCCCATGCGTTTATACCGTTGAATATTTGGTGAACATTGGTGCTAAAATAGTGAAACGCACTGCATTCCCAAACAGTGCGCTTCAATACTCTTTGGTTCTTTCGGTAAAGTCACGTAGGTAGAAATAAAATAAAAATTCTACCTACGTGACTTTACCGATAGAACCAAAGATGATGGATTCCTGCAGTCACGAAAGCTTCAAATCAAGAATGCGCTTCATATCGGCAACAATCACACCCGTCATCGATTTCAATGCAAAATGCCGCCCCGGTTCCACAAGTCATACAAGCAAGTGGTGGATGCCCTTCGACTCTACTCAACAGAGTCGCGCCATATACGATTCAACTCATCTCTCTGAAACGCGTTTAAAAGCATATTTGAGGCATCTCACTTGCAACCCTAGGAGGTCCTAAGTCCAAAGCAGGAATCCCAATTCCAAATCTAGGAGTTCCGATTCCTCATCCGGAAATGTGAATACCAAGGAAGTGGTTGTGGGGCTCCCGGAAATGGAATAGGGACTCCCAAAATAATCCATATACCCTGTTAGCCTAGTTAGGGTTATGGTTAACGGTTAGGGTTAGGAGTCAATGAGAAGTGAATTCCTCCATTTAATTTTATCTTACAATGCTGTACATAAAATAAAAACTGGGAAATTTAACATGTATATTTTTTCTGCGTGAAAAATCGACATAGCAGTCAAATACACTAAACACATGTGGAGGGCAAAAGCCACACGACCATGGCAAGAACATTCAAACTACAAATATACAGCAGGTGTGAGGGACGGGGTTGAACCTACGACCTCCTGTATACCAGGCAAGGTAGTTACATTCTTGCCACTGTGAATTCCTCTGTTTGCCTTAGTCTTACTACGTGATGTATGAAACTAAAACTGTAAAATTAAACGTACTACGTGTTTTTTTGCAAAATATTAGCCACAATTTTAACGTGTAAATTTTCAATTAGAAGCTCATTCTTCCAATGCCTTGAGGCATACTATGCTATATATAAACTAAAATTGGGTGATTATACAAATATATTTTTTTCTCGAGAAAAAACCAACACACTAACCCAATTTCATTAGGGGTAGGTTTAGGTTTAGGGGTTATGAAGATGTAAAGTTGACCATTTTTCAATGCAATTTTCCATTGGAAAAGTTTAATTGTTGCAAAACATTGCTAAAAGCCCTTATTTTGCTTGTCAATAACACTGCAACCACAAGACACGGAGAGCCAGTTGTTGCATTTCCTGATTGCAGAATATGGAGGCGACCAATTGTCCAGGGGCTTGACGAAAAACATTTCGAAAGCATTTGCAATTTCTGCGTCCCAGAATTGTACGAAAAACATACTTAAACATGGTCTGGAAGATCTGTATATACTCCACTGATGTTAACCGAGTCACCCCTTGTCTCAATGAAGCCCCCCGAGTCAAAAACAGTGGCATTTGAGCCATTGAGTTGAATGGTTTTCCAAAAAGGGGGGCTCTGTGCTCAAAATGACATTCGCTTTCATAGGCTTTCATAGGCTTTCATTGACAGATCAAAGATTGTTGGGCATTGACTACTGAACAATCTAAAGGTCCAGGAAGTCAGTTTTTACATTTCCTGATTTCAAAATATGTCAGCTACAAATTGTCCCGAGGGATTGAAAAAACATTTCCATCGTGAAATGAGCCCCCAAAAAGCATTTGCAATTTATACGTCCCTGAATTGTACTAAAAACATAGGCAAACATCGGATAGCATAGGGGGGGTGACATTTTTTTCTTCAAAATCCCTTTTCTCAAATAACTTAAGCATAGCAACTGAAATTATAACAATCGTTGTGGCATGCAAGCCAATTATTCAATTCAATCAAGGCCATAGGGTTGAGGTGGCTGTATGAGCATTACAGATTATGGTCAGGGCTATAGGTTCCACACAAGTCACGTTTTTCCCACGTGTGGACAAATGCACAACTACAGTACACAGTAGAGGGTTTTCAGCGGTTTCATTTAACTTGATTCCTGTGTCGTGGTCAAAATATTGTAATCAACATTTAGTCTACTTCCTGTTGTCCAATCAATTCCAAATGTTGCACACGTACTCAGATCCGGTGACAATGCATGCCTGTATCAAAATCGGCATCAATTAATTCGCTACTTTAAAGCAATTAACATTTTGTTTGGACGCCTTATTATATTATTTATATATATATTTGTGTATGTAAAAAACTCTGCGGTTCCTAAACTCTCGAATCGCGTCGCCCAAGAAGCAGACGCCACGTGCCTCAGGCGCGCACGCTCCGTGTCAACGAGTTACGGGCACCCTCACTCCACGCAAACACAAACGTTGTACATTGAAGATTCATTTATAGAATAACTAATTTATTCAAGTCAGCGTTGATGTGGGAGCAGGCGCCGCATCATTGACATACTTCTCGACCGTGAGTTAAACGAAGTTGTGAATAAAACCGTTTAAAAAAACTTTTCTTAAGGAGTTTATTTAAATTCACTTGTGTTTGTCGTGGTAAAATCTTGAAATACAAATTTAGTCTACTTCCTGTTGTCCAATCAATTCCAAATATTGCACACGTACTCAGATCCGGAGAAAATGCATGCCTGTATCAAAATCGGCATAATTTCAGGTAGAAAAACGCTGCGGTCCCTAAACTGTGGAATCAGCTTGCACAAGAATCAGGCACCGCGCGATTCAGGCGCGCACGCGCAGCGTGGACGAGTTACGGCCGCCATCACTCGACACAAGCACAGAAGTTGGACATTCAAGACGCAGTTATGAAGTCATCAACTAACACAAGTCGGCGTTGATGTGGGAGCAGGCGCCGCATCATTGGCGTACTTCTCGACCGTGAGTTGAACTAAGTTGTGAATAACAACTTTTTAAAAACATTTTTTGAAGGAGTTTATTTTATATCCAGTATATGTACGATATATAGATGTTGGGGGCCTAGTTGCGAATGGCACTATTATATGATGGATTAACAAAAGCTATTTTTTATTTGCACGAAGTAGTCGGTAAATGAATTTAAAGGAAAAGATGAAAGGCACCCACATCATGTGCCTTGCCTTTTGAGAAAAGCAAAGATGCGTATTTTAACGAAAATAAGTGTGACAACAAAAAAAGAGATATTAATTAACACAATGCATTGCTGCACCTTAATATGCTGCATTAATACTGGTAGGAACCACCTGGTTCCACCAGCCCACAGGGGATTATTGTGTCCGTCCGTCGTGCATCCAAAAATGGGAGGGGTGGGGCTGGGTGGGGAGGGGAGGGAGGGGCTGGGTGGGGGTGGAAGGGGTGGGGCTGGGTGGGGAGGGGCTGGGTGGGGCAAGGTAGGGAGGGGCTGGGTGGGGAGGGGCTGGGTGGGGAGGGTGAGGGTGGGATGGGTGGGGCTGTGTGGGGAGGGGCTGGTCACCCCGTGGTGCCCTTATAAAACTCAACGTTTAACCTACTCACGCCGGCTTGTGCCCACCCTCACAGTATTATGGAATTTCGATTTAAAGCTTTCGTGACTGCAGGGATTCATCTTCTTGGTTCTTTCGGTAAAGTCACGTAGAAGGGAATTAATTCAATAATAAAAATAAAACATAATAAAATAATTCTCACGACGTTTCGGCCACAACGCAAGCAGCCGTCCTCAGGTGAAAACCAGGTCTGTCGAGGCGACAGCGTCTGAATGAAACAGCACCATGCTTGGAGCATATATTTAAGCTGGGTTGGAAGGGGGGGAAGGGCGCCTTGACAAAATAATTTGCATATCAAGAGGAATTTAGCATATTTATGGAAAATGCAGGTATGTGATTAGTACTACTTATGCCCGTGCATTATGCAGGATTAGCAGCATCAAAGGGAGGGGATAGGGGTAGCATTAATAAAGGGAAGGAGTGTTAATAGTATGTAGCTGCAGTAACTAAAACCACCACGTAAACAACTAAGGTATACACTACATAGTATCATCAGTATACTAAATATACTCTACAATAAGCTGAGTTACTAACAGTAAGTAATACATTACAATTCTACGTCGTAAAAAATATAATATGCTTCCATCTAAACTTTATTCTCTTACACCACACGAGTCTACACCGTATTATATACTGCCATAGACAAACCCAACATTAAATTATATACTGTATTGCTATAAACCACCTTATACATTGTAATATTACACTATGTATTATTCTACCCACCCTAATGTATATCACACTGCTGTATATTCACTATACAATAACGATACTATATATTACTTTGTACATTGTATTAAGCATATACATTTTATACTATTTGTTGTTATACACTGTACCATTGACCGTCGTGTGAAAGATACTAAGAGGAAGCAACAAAATATGTCAATGGGAGAGTAGGGAAGGAATCTTGCAGCGGAGCAAAGAATCCATTCCCTGCGGAGAATACAATGCCAGTGAGTGGAACACAGTCTGAAAGTCACCGTGTTCTTCTCACTGGCATTGTATTCTCCGCAGGGAATGGATTCTTTGCTCCGCTGCAAGATTCCCCTCACTACTCATTGACATATTTTGTTGCTTCCTCTTAGTATCTTTCACACGACGGTCAATGGTACAGTGTATAATAACAAATAGTATAAAATGTATATGCTTAATACATTGTACAAAGTAATATATAGTATCGTAATTGTATAGTGAATATACAGCAGTGTGATATACATTAGGGTGGGTAGAATAATACATAGTGTAATATTACAATGTATAAGGTGGTTTATAGCAATACAGTATATAATTTAATGTTGGGTTTGTCTATGGCAGTATATAGTACGGTGTAGACTCGTGTGGTGTAAGAGAATAAAGTTTAGATGGAAGCATATTATATTTTTTACGACGTAGAATTGTAATGTATTACTTACTGTTAGTAACTCAGCTTATTGTAGAGTATATTTAGTATACTGATGATAATATGTAGTTTATACTTTAGTTGTTTACGTGGTGGTTTTAGTTACTGCAGCTTCATACTATTAACACTCCTTCCCTTTATTAATGCTACCCCTATCCCCTCCCTTTGATGCTGCTAATCCTGCATAATGCACGGACATAAGTAGTACTAATCACATACCTGCATTTCCCATATCCCCTCCATTTGATGCTGCTAATCCTGCATAATGCACGGACATAAGTAGTACTAATCACATACCTGCATTTCCCATATCCCCTCCATTTGATGCTGCTAATCCTGCATAATGCACGGACATAAGTAGTACTAATCACACACCTGCATTTCCCATATCCCCTCCCTTTGATGCTGCTAATCCTGCATAATGCACGGGCATAAGTAGGACTAATCACATACCTGCATTTCCCATAAATATGCAAAATTCCTCTTGATATGCAAATTATTTTGTCAAGGTGCCCTTCCCCCCCTTCCAACCCAGCTTATATATATGCTCCAAGCATGGTGCTGTTTCATTCAGACGCTGTCGCCTCGACAGACCTGGTTTTCACCTGAGGACGGCTGCTTGCGTTGTGGCCGAAACGTCGTGAGAATTATTTTATTATGTTTTATTTTTATTATTTTATTACTTCCCTTCTTTGTGACTTTACCGAAAGAACCAAGAAGAAGTATTATGGAAGTGTAGGAGATTGAATAGAAAATACACGTTACATGGAGTTACTAAATACTTTTAAAACATGAAGAACACAGGTGCCGTGAGAAATTAGAAAGGGAGAGAGATAATAATGAAGGAAGCGGCACTGTGGATGTAATGAAGGAGGGCGCACCGAGCAGTAGAGGCCAGGTGGAGAACGATGGGAAGGCGCGTGCGGAGCGAGGCGTCACGTGGGGGGAGATTGAGGGCGGGGAGCGTCGTAGACAGTGGGGGGCGGGGCGGGGGTGGACACCCCATGCAAAGCGCCGTCTTGCTGGGCACGTGGGCCGATGAGGCGGTGGCAGTCGTGGTGGCTCGGCTGGGCACCGCGTGGACGTGTTTCTTGTTGCATCATTGAATTCGTCTGGAAGTATTGATCACCAGCTGGTCCATATGGCTTACTAGCCCGTCAAGGTGGATTACCAGCTCGTTCATGTGGATTACCAGCTCGTGTTGTGGATTACCAGCTCGTTCATGTGAATTACCAGCTCGTTCATGTGTATTACCAGCTCGTGTTGTGGATTACCAGCTCGTGTTTTGGATTACCAGCTCGTGTTGTGGATTACCAACTCGCCCATGTGTATTACCAGCTCGTGTTGTGAATTACCAGCTCGTTCATGTAGATTACCAGCTCGTGTTGTGGATTACCAGCTCGTGTTGTGGATTACCAGCTCGTGTTGTGGATCACCAGCTCGTGTTGTGGATTACCAACTCGCCCATGTGGATTACCAGCTCGACCATGTGGATTACCAGCTCGTATTGTGGATCACCAGCTCTTGTTGTGGATTACCAGCTCGTGTTGTGGATTACCAGCTCGTTCATGTGGATTACCAGCTCGACCATGTGGATTACCAGCTCGTGTTGTGGATTACCAGCTCGTGTTGTGGATTACCAACTCGCCCATGTGGATTACCAGCTCGTGTTGTGGATTACCAGCTCGTTCATGTGAATTACCAGCTTGTGTTGTGGATTACCAGCTCGTGTTGTGGATTGCCAGCTCCTTAATGTGGATTACTAGCTCATTCATGTGAATTACCAGCTCGACCATGTGGATTACCAGCTCGTGTTGTGGATTACCAGCAAGTTCATGTAGATTACCAGCTCGTTCATGTGGATTACCAGCTCGTGTTGTGGATTACCAGCTCGTGTTGTGGATTACCAGCTCGTGTTGTGGATTACCAACTCGCCCATGTGGATTACCAGCTCGTGTTGTGGATTACCAGCTCGTTCATGTGAATTACCAGCTCGTGTTGTGGATTACCAGCTCGTGTTGTGGATTACCAGCTCGTGTTGTGGATTACCAGCTCGTTAATGTGGATTACCAGCTCGTTCATGTGAATTACCAGCTCGACCATGTGGATTACCAGCTCGTGTTGTGGATTACCAGCTAGTTCATGTAGATTACCAGCTCGTTCATGTGCATTACCAGCTCGTGTTGTGGATTACCAGCTCGTGTTGTGGATTACCAGCTCGACCATGTGGATTACCAGCTCGTGTTGTGGATTACCAGCTCGTTAATGTGGATTACCAGCTCGTTCATGTGGATTACCAGCTCAACCATGTGGATTACCAGCTCGTTCAAGTGGATTACCAGCTCATTCATGTGAATTACCAGCTCGTGTTGTGGATTACCAGCTTATGTTGTGGATTACCAGCTCGACCATGTGGATTACCAGCTCGTGTTGTGGATTACCAGCTTGTGTTGTGGATTACCAGCTCGACCATGTGGATTACCAGCTCGTGTTGTGGATTACCAGCTTGTGTTGTGGATTACCAGCTCGACCATGTGGATTACCAGCTCGTCAAGGTGGATTCCCAGATCCTCAAGGTGAGTTACGAGCTCATTCGGTGGAATTTTTTGTCAACACAAAGTTACGAGGCCTGTCTTGTGTTTATAGTTAGTAATAGCTAGACTCGTAGACCTTTGCTTTTTTAAGCGAAACATTTAAGCTATTTTAAGCGCATAATCCCCTGATTGTTTTTCATTGTAATGAGGCGAGGAGGAGGCTGTAACACATCCCCAACAGGGATGAAGTTTAACATCGTGCATCAACACGTGTTGAGATTACAGCCTGCGTGGTGATTATCCGCAGCCTATGCGTAATTTAGGCGAGTCCATGCTCGTTGAATATAGATTTTTTTTGCAAGGTTTTTAAAAAATATACTTCCCTACGATCGTTTTGTTCATTTTGTGTAATCTGACAGTGATTGACAACCTTAACCCCCCCTCCAAAAAAAAAAATACCGAAATGTATTTCAGAATAAATGTTGTTAAGGTTCATTGTTGACAATTTGTCAATACAATTTCCCTTAGGAAAAGTCGAACTTGAAGCAAAATATTACTAAAAAGCCTTAATTTTGCTTGTCAATAACACTGCAACCAAAAGACAGCGTCAGTTTTTACATTTCCTGACTGCACTATTTGTAGGCTACAAATTGTCCGGAGCGTTTGATAAAAAAATATTTCCACCGTGAAATTAGTGGCCAAAAGCATTTTCAATTTCTACATCCAAGAATTGTACTAAAAACATAGGCAAACATAGGATAGCACGAGGGGGGATTTATTTATATTCCAAAATCCCTTCAATAAAGTATAGCAACTGAATTATAACAATCATTGTGGCATGCAAGCCAGATATTCAATTAAATCAAAGCTATAGGGCTGAGGTGGTTATATGAGCATTACAGATTAGGGTCAGGGCTATACAAGTTATGTGTTGCCCTCTTGTGGACAAATGCACAACTACAGTAAATAGAGAAATGTTTGGGTTATATCGCGTTAAGATAAATGTTAAACCCGCCACCACCCGACACAGCCAATTATAAAGGTTTCACACTTAAACAAAACATGGCAATTCGTTACGAGTACAGCACACCGGTGTGTTGCTGTAAATGTTGTGGGTACTTTCCAACACACCCACACGCATGGTGGCCACCACGCGGTGGCACTGCCCCCCCGCGGTAGCACTGCCCCCGTGTGGTGGCACTGCAGTTGTATCACGTGGTGGCCACACGGTGGCGCAGCAGTTGTACCGGGTGGTGGCCACATGCTCGTTCATGTGGATTACCAGCTCGTTCATGTGAATTACCAGCTCCTCCAGGTGGATTACCAGCTTTTCAAGGTGAATTACCAGCTCAATCAGTGGAAATGTTTTTGCAAACACAAAGTTACGAGGCCTATCTTGTGTTTAGAGTTAGTAATAGCTAGACTCGTAGACCGTTGCTCTTGTAAGCAAAACTTTTAAGACATTTTATGCACAACATCCTTAGATTTTTTTCATTGTAATAAGGCGAGGATTAGTTTAGGGTTAGGTTAGGGTTATGGTTTATGTTTCGGGTATAGGGTTAGGGTTATATAGGGTTAGGGTTATAGGGTTAGGGTTATAGGGATAGGGTTATAGGGTTATAGGGATACAGTGATCCCTCGTTTATCGTGGTTAATGGGGACCGGAACCCCTCGCGATAGGTGAAAATCCGCGAAGTAGGATTGGCCCCCTAGGAATTTCCGTATATGTGTGTGTGGGTACCAGAATGTTTAAAATATGT